>NW_026878568.1:0-24041 GCF_032173495.1 Musca vetustissima | reverse complement strand
ACTCCTTCTAATTAGGTACTTCTCCAAATTCCCTTCACCGTGGGTTGTATTGTGATGTTTGTCTTATTACTATGGCCTATAGATCGACTCGAAAAAAAACATAAAAAAAGTTTTCAGTCCACTTCATCCCAAATTTATTATCTGATCATTACTAAAAAATATAGGTGCTGTCCCTGACCATAACTAGAACGTCATGGAACATTTCAAAGCGACCTGCGCTACATTTCACCCCTCTAGTGTGGTAATGAGTTACTAACTAATGTATGAATACGCAAGTACCTGTAAATATTTAAGTGTAACTCCCACATCCGAGGACATACAACAATATAATTGGTATCAATTTAAAAGTCAACCACTCCTCTTGGATATATAATCAACTTCTCGAATCTATGTCCTTCACGAGTAACTATATACACCGTAGAATACAAATTTTGTCATTTTTCACACAAAAGTCAGGGTCCATTTGACCCGCTAAATATTGACCACTCCTTATCAAAACACGCATGCTTATTCTTTGGTCCGATCCCCTTCTCCATGCAAAAATTCACGATGTTTGGGTTTTAATTACGACCTCTAGAGCCACCAGAAAAACCGACAAAAATTAAGTATTTGGTCAATTTCATCCCCTAAATATTACCCGATATTTTCCAACAACAATAGGGGTATTCATTGGGCCCAACCCATCCTATATGCAAAATTTCGTGAATATTGGTTCATAACTGTGGCCTGTATCGTGTTTACAAAATATAATGGACAGACGGACGGACGGACACACATGTCTAGATCGGCTCAGCTACTCGAAATATGACGATCGGTATACTTAAAGGTGGGTCTAGGACCAATATTTCGCGGTGTTACAACTCTTGGGGCTGCACAAAGCTATAATACCCTGACAACATAGTTGTGTAGGGTATTAAAAGTAAAAGCTTCGTTAAGTTCGGCCGTTCCGAAATTTTTATACCCTCCGCCATGGGGTTGACATTCAAAATATTTAAATTAATTGGGGATCCTGGAAAAATGGTAGGACCTTCAACATACCGAAAATTACCCATGAAAAATATGTTTAAAATGTTCAAAGTACCGAATATTGGGGCTAACGCTATATGAGTATACCAAAACTTGGATATCGATATTGATAATACCAAATTACAACCAAATCGGTTGAAAAACGTATTCAAATTCCTAAAAACTTCGAATATTATACCTGAAACTTGGGTCAAAATTAACAATTTTGTTAGTTAAATGTGAATACAAAATACCAAATTACCGCTAAATTCATTTAAAATGTCTCCAAAGTTCGCATAATACCGAATATTTGGGGTACCGTTATAGGGGACTTCACCAAAACGTGGACCGATATATTCCATTTGCAATACCAAACATCCTAGAAGTACAACAATGTCTGTGCAAAATTTCATAGCTCTATATAAATATTAGCAAATCGACATAACATAACATTTTCTGATCAACAATATATTATGTTGGGGAAAAGAAATCCATTATTTTTTCGGCAGATGGCTGTACTGATCGATTTCTCGTAAAGTATCGATCAAACAATTTCAGATTTATGCTCGTTGGATGGGTGACATTTCGCAGTAAACAAATTATTTTGCTGTTTATTAAAACGGTTTTAAAAAAATACAATTGAGCAGAAACGACCAGAATTGGCCAACAAGATAGGTGTCGTATTCCACCAGGACAACGCTACATCACACACATCTACAGTGACTCGCCAAAAACTTCGGGAGCTTGGTTGAGGAGTTTTAATTCATCCGCCATACAGTCCGGACCTGGCACCAAGCGATTATCATAATTTCCTTTCATTCCTTCTTTCTTTCTTTAATGATTACAAAATATGAAGTTACCTTTAAAATGGCAACAAATTATACAACAAAACGGCTTTTTAAATAAATTCCTATAGATCATATAAAAATAATGGATTTTCTTTTTCCAACATAATATATACACTTCACCTTATGGTGGAGGGTATAGAAAAGAGAATGGTAGTCCACATTATCCGAAGTTCCTCTATTGTTGATATAGTTGCAGTAATCAGCTTTGCAAATAACGCCACCCAGAACCATCTGTCGAACCGACGCTTGGGACTGTTACTTCTTTAGATCACTTTGATCGGCACTCGTCATCTCATTGATGGTCTACTTACTTTCCTTCTATACAGCTACCGATGCATTATGTCACGAGTTCGTAGGTGGATGAAATTTTGTAAAAGTAGGGCCTAAAAGAAAGAGACAATTGGATAGATTGGAACTAGATTTGGTATAACAATATTAAGTATGACGATAGAAACAGTATCTTAAACACAGATACACAATATACAACAGCTCGGTGCATGGTATAAAAGTCAGCCATAATCTCTTCGATTAAAAGTCATCACAAAACAAAGCATTCAGAATATTTATTGTCATTGTGTTTAAATAAAAAATTACTATACAAAATTTTCAAACTCAAATTTAGAGTAAAATTGAACTTTGTGTCATAAATCCCAAGAATATTGTTACCAAATAACAAACAAAAAGTGATGATGATGATGCATTATCAGAATCATCACCATGAAAAACTGTCATGATATGAGACCATAAGAAAAGGCAGCCAAGACAAATAATCAAATCGTAATCACTTGGATCAACACTGTCATTAACACGGTTGTCAACGCAATGTCATACCGGGGCTAAAGACACAAAATCAACTTAATATTCTTATGCCAGCACGTGGATAATGTACAGACACAAATACTCACACACACACACTTTTACAATCTTCCAACTTGTGTTTTATCTTAAGTTGGATAAAAGAGAACAGTGACAGTAGTGCATCAGGCTAAGAAAACTTTGGCAGCCGCATTTCTCACAGAAACGAAGAAGTAAAAAATAAGAACGGAAAACGTTTAAAACTTCACACAATACTAGCTGCTAAAATACAATATGAACGCAGAGGTAGCTAAACGAAATAATAACAACAACAAGAAGAAAAACATCAACACCAAAGACAATACGAAGTAGTGGAAGAATCGTTATAAAACTTCACAGAGAGACTTCAAAAGATAATTGCAGCAATAACTCAAATGAGATTTAAACACAAGCAATGACAACAAAAGGTAACAAAACAACAACATCAGCAACAACAACAGAATAGCGGCAACATCAACAGAACAACAAGCGCGGCGACAAGACGACAACAACATCAGCATCACAAGCCGCAGGAGTTGAAACACATCAGCTGGAGTAAAAACAACAGCAAACAGCCACAGCATCAACGGTGACAATGACAGTGACAATGCTGTGAATATCCTGTCTCATAGTCGGTGTTTCACTTCTAGCCAGTTTAGCTTTGGCTTTGTTTTATACTCCCATATCACCGGTACCGTCATCGGCCACGGCGGCAATGCCATCTTCAACATCAGCTGATGAGAATAATGCCCTGGACCAAGTGATGAACATAAAAACATCAAACATTTTATGTTACCTCCCACCCCCCTGGGAAGAGATGAAGAGTTGAAAACTGCAGGACAAAATCCGTGTAGTTGGTCTAACACCTGAGGTGAATTGTCTGCGCTTTAGCTGTTGATGGTTGGCAGTGACGGCGGTGGTGGTGGTGGTTGATGGTAATCACAATAATGCCTGTTACTGTTCACTAGACTATGAAATGAATGAAAATCGAACAGTACTTTTAGGCGTGAATGAGGTTTATTTATTTATGGGAAAGAAACCCATAACCAAGAGAAGAGTTTGGATACTTCGCCTATAGTTAGATGACAATTATCTAAGACATTAAAAAAATCGTTCATTTGTAAATCACGATATCAATATATTTGGTTATTTGAGAAATCTAGCTTGTACAATTATCTAAATTGTGAAATAAGTAAAATGTCGGCCGGGTCGGATTTGTTGTACCCTCCGTCACCTGGTGTGCATTCAAAATTTCTCAATCGGTCGGGGCCTTTATGTGGGGACTATGTTAATGCATTATGTGGAAGTAGGTTGTTAATGCTCGAAAAAATAATGTTACAAATTGCAGATACTAAGGTTGGAAAACTGAGGTATGAACTTTAGTTTTTTATTCACCAGGAATCCTATATGCCAATTTTTCACCACTTTTATGAATAATTTGATTAAAACCTTCTTAATATAGAAAATTGTGCGCAAAATTGTTGTACGTTGTAGCCTCCAATATCCAGGAATACCATAAAAAAGTGGGAAACTGCGACTAAAACTTTCAACATTATGTATGGGGCTATACCCTTCCCCACAAGGTTGAGTTTATACTAAAATTGTCATTCCGATTGTCATGTTCGTCTGTCGTAACAGTTAATAAGGACCTTTGAAATCATGTACACATGTTAGGTTTACTTCCAAGGTGTTTGGTATTGAAAATGGGATCTATCGATCCATGTTTTGGTACATTCCCCGTATAAAGGTACGACCAAATACTTGGTATTGTTGGGTATTTTTCACCAAATTGGCTCTAATTTGGTCTCATTGGTCTCAGGGTATTATGTCTTTGTGCATATGTTTGTAACAAGCAAAAATAATCGAGATAGACCCATGGTTCCTTTTTAGAATATGCATAGAATCACTTTCAGAGTCGATTTATGCATGTCCGTCTGTCCATGTTAAATTGTAAACAAGGTACAGGTCGCAGGTTTGATTCGAATTGGATAAAATTTGGCGCAGCTCATTTATTTGGCCCAAGGACGAACCCTATTGAAATTGGGAAAAATCGGTTAAGATTTAGATATAAATGCACCAAAGTAGCTATATATCTTTCGATTTGCACGAATTTTGACACAGCGTAGTGAATTGAGTCTAGAATGATGAGTTTCGGGAAAATCGGTTCAGTTTTCGATATAGCTCCCATATATAGTTTCGTCCGATATTATGTAAATTGTGCACCAAAGTCCCTATATATCTTTCGATTTGCACGAAATTTGGCATGACATACAGAATTGAGCCTAGAGTGATGTTTGCCAAGTTTCGTGAAAATCGGCCTAGATTTAGATATAGCTCTCATATATAGTTTCGTCCGATTTTATGTAAATGGTAAATTGAACCTAGAGTAACGTCTGCCAAGTTTCATGAAAATCGGTCCAGATTTAGATATAGCTCCCATATATAGTTTCGTCCGATATTATGTAAATTGTGCACCAAAGTCCCTATAGGTCTTTCGATTTGCATGAAATTTGGCATGACGTACTGAATTGAGCCTAGAGTGACTTCTGCCATGTTTCGTGAAAATCGGTCCAGATTTAGATATAGCTCCCTTATATATTATCGATTGATTTTAAGTAATTGACGCACCAAGGAACCAATATGTGGCTGATAGGAGCAAAACGTGCTGAAATTAGTATAACCTAACCTGTGACAAGAGACAAGAAATCGGTTCATATTTGGATATAGCTTCCATATATATTTTCGTCCGATTATAAGTAAATGGTGCATTAAACTCCTCATGTTTTTCAGATTGACATGAAATTTTGCACATCGTACAAAATTTAGCATAGAATAGCGTAACAAACGAATGACATGTTTATTGATTGATCTTAGTCGATTCACATTTAGATAAGTATTACATATTTTAGTTTATCCAATTTCATGTTAATGGCCCTGTTTAATATACCCATAGTGGTGAAGGGTTTCATATAGTCGGCTCCGTCCGACTTTACTAATTTTTTACTGGTTTACTTTTTGTTTAATGGGCTCATAGAATTTTGACCGAATATCTAATTTGTTATCGAAAAATTGTATTCAGCGACAAAGGTTTTTTTTCAATAGGTACGCAAATAACAAGAATTGTCGATTTTTAACCCAGAAGCATTGCATCGATTCAAATAAAGCATAAAGCTTTATTAGGATTTTTTTCCGAAAAACTTCCTTTAGCTCTTAAAAAATCTCCCTTTATATATTTTCTTGGTCAGAATGAAATTCTATATCATTGAAGTAATGTTCCACAGGCTGCCCGCTTAGAGATATAGGTATGCAATTTGCACATAAAATTATGCTATTCCAACGATGTTTTCATACTCAATATTATGTTGAAGGTTTTGCCGACCGAAATAGTTGTACTTGTGTATTCTGCGTTTTCGGAGGCTGGCCTATATATATCGAGAAAATGATCAATATAGGTCCATGTTGTTTCGGTATTTTTAAGGCTTTTTTGCCAAATTCAATACGTTATGCAAATGTTTGTCCCAATCGGACAACATTTGGGAATTTGGTTTGCAGTTTTCGTAAAATAGGAACTATCTCTGAACTATAACCGATTTCAATAAAACTTCACATACGCTAATGTGTTCTTAGTGCAAAATTTTGTAAATGGTGCACCATTTACAGAAAATAGGACAAAAATATATATGGTAGCTACATCAAAATCGGAACCGATATCAGCAAAACTTCGCACTCGTCATTCAGTACTTATTTCAGTACGCTGTGCAAAATTTGCCTCAATCGGTCAAACACTGTGACATGGGTGAACTATTTTTGATTCGAACAAGCCTATATATGGGTGTCATATTCTGATCATAAGTGCAACATGTACTGTTTTTACTATTTAGGATGGACAGATATACGAACGGATATGCATAAATTGACTCAGAAAGTGATTCTAAGCATATTCTCAAAAGGACGGTGTGTGCTGAAGGGTTTTCAAAAGACTACCAAAAGCGTCGATTTTGTGGGCAGTTTTTACAATTTGAAAACCCATATGTCGAGATATAATCTTCCACGTGATCTTTCCATCGAATCCTTGGCCTTCATCTTCAACGTGAATAATCAGTAGGCTCGCTTTAATATATCTTTCGAGCTGATAGATCCTCATTCAATCGCCCAAGATGGTCTAGCCACCGCAGTCTTATCGATAGTTTGAATTTGGTCTGGCTAGAGGTTTCCTTGTTTTTTAATTGCTTTGTTAGACCATATTAGCATCTGTTGGCTGATGTAATTTGTTTTATTTATGGCTGTGACCACCTTAAAGCTGTAGTTTTCAAGTTAGTCCGACCGACTGGACGTCTTACGCGTTGATACCATCCTATTTATCTATGAATACGATAGACTATAACCTTGTCTACACTCCGGTTCGGTATTAAAGGGCTCAAAAGGCCATTTCGGACTTGGACGGCAGTGTGAAGATCTTGTCTATAGTAAAAAAAATATATTTTGAAGTAGGCCCATATAACGCGGCGATCCATTTTCATAGTAGGCATAGCTCCCATATAAGGGTACCCCCAAATTTTCGGTATTTTGAGGTTCTTGAGCGCGTTTTTTAACTGAATTCGTTGAAATTTAGTACTTTGAGATCTTATTGGGTGGCAAATCTCCCTACCAAAAATTAAATTATAAATAAAGGTCAATTTTTTCGGATAGCCCCCATATAAGGGTACACCCAAAGTTCGGTATTTTGGGGGGTTTTATCGCATTTTTCGACCGAATTCGCTAAATTTTGGTACTTTGTGTTCTTATTGGGTAGCAAATCTCCCTACCAAAAATTATAAATAAAGGTCCATTTTTTCGGATAGCACCCATATAAGGGTACCCCCAAATTTTCGGTACTTTGAGGTTCTTGAGCGCGTTTTTTAACTGAATTCACTGAAATTTGGTACTTTTAGTTCTTATTGGGTAGCAAATCTCCCTACCAAAAATTATAAATAAAGGTCCATTTATTCGGAAAGCCCCCATATAAGGGTACACCCAATTTTCGGTATTTTCGGGTTCTTGGGCTCGTTTTATGACTGAATTCTCTGAAATTTTGTACATTGCGTTCTTATTGGGTACCAAATTGGGTATTTTTGGTATTTTGGGGGTTCTGATCGTATTTTTCGACCGAATTGACTGTAATTTAGTACGTCGAATTCTTATTAGGTAGCATATCTCTCCACTATAAATTATAAATTTTGCTAAATTTTTTCTGGTAGCCCCCATATAAGGGTACCCCCAATTTTCGGTATTTTGAGGTTCTTGAACCAAAATTCTTTTTATACCCTTCACCACACTGTGGTACAGGGTATTATGTTTTTGTGCATATGTTTGTAACAGGCAAATGGAAACGAGACAGACACATGGTTCCTTTTGAGAATATGCACAGAATCACTTTTTGAGTCGATTTAAGCACGAAATTTGGCACAGCGTAACAAATTAGATCTAGAATGATGTGTGTTAAGTTTCCTGAAAATCGGTTCAGATATAGATATAGATCTCATATATATTTTCGTCCGATTTAAGGTAAATTGTGCACAAAAGTCCCTATATATCTCTCGATTTGCACTAAATTTGGCTCAGCGTAATGAATTAGGTCTAGAATGATGTGTGTTAAGTTTCCTGAAAATCGGTTCGGATTTAGATATAGCTCCCATATATATTTTCGTCCGATTTAATGTAAATGGTGCACCAAAGTCTCTTAATATCTTTCGGTTTGCGACGTCCTTTAAAAATACGACGTATTTAGGATTCATCTGTTGAATATACTCAAGGAGGTGAAGGGTATCATATAGTCGGCCCCGTCCGACTTTACTACTTTCCTTACTGGTTTAGAAGGTGTTTTTCAATAGCCCATCAAATTGGTTATGCGGGATGCTTCTATAGGGAGGCTATTTCTAAACTTTGCCATTTATTGGAAAATTTTGGCTAAAAGGATAAATGGATATCGTTTTGACATGAGGCAAAACCTTCGAAATAAAACAAATTGGACAGTATCGTCATATAGGTGCCATATCAAAAAGGGCTCATCTTGGGCTCGTTTTATGACTGAATTCTCTGAAATTTTGTACATTGCGTTCTTATTGGGTACCAAATTGGGTATTTTTGGTATTTTGGGGGTTCTGATCGTATTTTTCGACCGAATTGACTGTAATTTAGTACGTCGAATTCTTATTAGGTAGCATATCTCTCCACTATAAATTATAAATTTTGCTAAATTTTTTCTGGTAGCCCCCATATAAGGGTACCCCCAATTTTCGGTATTTTGAGGTTCTTGAACCAAAATTCTTTTTATACCCTTCACCACACTGTGGTACAGGGTATTATGTTTTTGTGCATATGTTTGTAACAGGCAAATGGAAACGAGACAGACACATGGTTCCTTTTGAGAATATGCACAGAATCACTTTTTGAGTCGATTTAAGCACGAAATTTGGCACAGCGTAACAAATTAGATCTAGAATGATGTGTGTTAAGTTTCCTGAAAATCGGTTCAGATATAGATATAGATCTCATATATATTTTCGTCCGATTTAAGGTAAATTGTGCACAAAAGTCCCTATATATCTCTCGATTTGCACTAAATTTGGCTCAGCGTAATGAATTAGGTCTAGAATGATGTGTGTTAAGTTTCCTGAAAATCGGTTCGGATTTAGATATAGCTCCCATATATATTTTCGTCCGATTTAATGTAAATGGTGCACCAAAGTCTCTTAATATCTTTCGGTTTGCGACGTCCTTTAAAAATACGACGTATTTAGGATTCATCTGTTGAATATACTCAAGGTGGTGAAGGGTATCATATAGTCGGCCCCGTCCGACTTTACTACTTTCCTTACTGGTTTAGAAGGTGTTTTTCAATAGCCCATCAAATTGGTTATGCGGGATGCTTCTATAGGGAGGCTATTTCTAAACTTTGCCATTTATTGGAAAATTTTGGCTAAAAGGATAAATGGATATCGTTTTGACATGAGGCAAAACCTTCGAAATAAAACAAATTGGACAGTATCGTCATATAGGTGCCATATCAAAAAGGGAGCATATATGGACGGACATGGCTAAATTCATATAGAACTTACTCTCATTATGAGGAACTTACTCTCATTAGGGTCCCCGAGCCTTGTTAAAATTTGAATGCGATTTAAAAATTAATCATGAACTACGCTAGATTCTAGGGAACTAATGTATTAACATGTATCAAAACACAATATAATTCCAAGCGACGTTTATTTAAGTTTGTCCTCTGTCTTATTGGCACATTCAAGCTGTCTTAAGTGTATCGGGACTTTCATACCAGGAGACAACGAAATACTAGGCACTCCTAATGGAAAATTGGGACAGGACATTGAACATACCGAAGATCTAAATTTCCTATTATCAGCTGATAAATTCAACATTACCCATTCAATATAGTTGAAGAACGTGTACAATATCCCCAAAATAGTAAAATTTGGTCCCTTATGGTGAAAAACCTCGGTCTATTTAATGAAGGATATGTGTTTATAGCTGAATTTTTCACCCCAAGTGACTGTAGCTTGACTTCAGTGGTTATTTTTTGTGACTTTAACATGATAAAATATATAACTGAATATGTTTTGTAAACTTTTCTAAAAAACCAAGTTATGTAGCAGAACTCATTTTCAAAAAAAAAAAACGACTCAATATATTCGGTTTTTAAAATACTAATCATCCGAAATTTTGTAAAAATCTATTGGTCTAGCAATACTGTGCGCAACTAACACCGCAGTGTGGGGGCAGATAAGAAAAGATGCGTAACACGCACAAAATCTCGCTGCATTGAATGGTGGTTGTTTTCTTTTAATTTTGCCCCCCAACGATTCGGTATTGTCAAATGTTATGCAGCTTAAAGCAGTGTTGGAGCTCAGGTGCAAAAACTTCTTTGGCAAATTCATAAAAATGCTAAAGACACAACAAAGCGGATAAAATCTCCAAACGATGACAACAATGATGAGGGAAGCAAAAGAAACAATATATATTTTTTTCTCCAGTAAAAAAAAGTTCTGCGAAAATATATTTTAAGCTTAAAATGCTTACAACAAAAATGTCTAGTATGTGTGTGTTTGGTGACTTTTATGACTTTTACTTTAAGAAGCCAAAAAGAATATGGCCAATATAAATGTCGAAAAATGGAATTTTAATGCAGCTATTTCCGGGTGGGTTGTCTATGCTCCGGTCTCTCACGCCAATTGTCATTAGGGTCTGGGATTAGTTAACAGTTTTTGGCTTAAAAGTTTGCATTGTTATAGATGTTACAACCTTTTTGCATTTTATGACTTCTCAGCTTCGCTATCATAATGGCTGTCTTTATTCGGTGAGTCTGGACCACTCATTATGCAAGAAATGATGCAATTTCTTAACATAGACCAGGTATACAAGGAGAATAAGGAAAAACTATAGCACACACAGGTAATTGTAGAATATTGTTATATTCGAGAGGATACCACACTGTGTTACTGGGTATTACTTCAGTGGGCATTTGTATGTAACATGTGGAAAGATATAATGTGGACTCATAGATACTTTTTCAAACATAAATAGATAACATTTTGAGCCGATTTACAAATCTTCGTCTCTCCGAGTGTTATTGTAAACAATGTACAGGTGGAATTTTTTATCTTTGTGAGGTGAAATTTTAAAATTGGTGAATATCGCTTCAATTCTAAATATACCTCGCTATAAATATACCTCCCATTTGGTACACACTTTGGATAAAATCGGTGAAAAAATATATATGTGAGCAATATAAAAAATCTGAAGAAAAATTAGCTTAGTTACTTCTACACTCAATGCCGTACGTCGTTTCGTATCAATCGGACAAACGTAGGGTTTGTGGAGCACAATTGAGATTAAATCAGTCGAAGATATATATGAAAGTGATATCAAAATCTGCATCAATTTCAACAGAACTCGATACACGACATCAATATGGTAAGATGTTCAAAATGTCTTGCCAATCGAACAAACTTTGGATACTTGGTGCACGCAAAATAAACTCACACAATTCCGGTACGTTGTACACTTGTACACACTGGGACTTGAACACCACAGTGTGGTGTAGGACAGGCTGAAAAAATATAACTCCTAGATGAAATAAAAGTACCTAAAATGGTGAGGGACCTCTAAACGGTGACTTAAACTACTGCAATTTAGATTACATAGTGTAGGAATTAGGAAATATTTGGGGTTATAATTATATAAGGGCTATGTCTAATAAATGACCGACATATGCCAATTTCGAACCTAATATTTTTGTTTTGTATTCTCAATTCTTTATTTCAGGAGGTATAATTATATGGGGGAGATTCCCAAATTAAGGGGTTCGAGTTTTTTATCACGATTTCCTTAGAAAGCGGAAAGATTATAACCGATGGCTAAATTGTCTTAGAATTCCATAATTTTTAGGGTAAAACTGACTATTTCGAGTAACGACTATAACCAATACCATGGTAGAATACGCCTATATGGGGACAACCCCTACACACGCAACTAGTCAGCTTACTACTTTAATATAAGAAGGGGGTTATTTTATGGGCCTATTTCAAAGCCCCGGAGTGTCAAATTGCAGCCGTTTCGGTTGGACAATACTACTAAAACCTTAAAAACACCCAAAATAGGACGGTACCGTGATATAGGAATTACAGTAGAACGTGGACCGACCGACAAATGTAAAAGGTGAATCAAACGTGAAGTTTTGTTGAAATCGGTTCAGATTTAGACATAGCTCCCAAAATGTTGTACAGCATAGTGATTAAGTACAGTTTGATGTCCGTGGGAGTTTAGATATAACTTCCAAAATGTTGCACAGCATACTGTATATTCTGTAGTGATTGATTTTTATGTTAAAATATATTTTGTACTACTCGAATCGATTTGATATGATATATGCCAATATTAATTAATGTTTCCTAAAAAATACTGCAAAAATATTCCGGCCTTCTTCAATAAAGGCTTTCGAATCGCATCGTTCCTTTAGGTTAATTCCAATATTTATTTTATTTCAAAATTTATTTTATTACTTTATACTAGTTCTAGCAATTTCTGGTACATTTGCACCTTTTTATACCCTTCACCACACTGTGGTACAGGGTATTATGTCTTTGTGCAGATGTTTGTAACAGGCAAAACGAAACGAGATAGACACATGGTTCCTTTGGAGAATATGCAAAAAATCACTTTTTAAGTCGATTTACGTCCGTACGTCCGTCTGTCTGTCGATGTTAAATTGTAAACAAAGTACAGGTCGCATTTATGATCCGAATTGGATGAAATTTGTCATAGGTCACTTATTCAGCCCAAGGACGAACCCTATTGAAATTGGGAAAAATCGGTTCAGATTTAGATATAGCTCCCATATATATTTTCGTCCGATTTAATGTTAACGGTCCCTAAATATCTTTCGATTTGCATGAAATTTGGTACAGAGTAATGAATTAGGTGCAAAGTTTCGTGAAAATCGGTTCAGATTTGGATATAGCTCCCATATATATATATATATATATACATATTCGTCCGATTTAAGGTAAATTGTGTACCAAAGAACCTATATATCATTCGATTTGCACGAAATTTGGCACACCGTAATGAATTAGGTCTAGCATGATGAGTGTTAAGTTTCGTGAAAATCGGTTCAGATTTGGATATAGCTCCCATATATATTTTCGTCCGATTTAAGGTAAATGGTGTACCAAAGTCTCTATATATACTTCGATTTGCACGAAATTTGGCATAGCGCACTGAATTAAGTCTAGAACGATGTGTGTTAAATTTTGTAAAAATCGGTTCAGATTTAGATATAGCTCCCATATATATTTTCGTCCGATTTTAGGTAAATAGTGCATCAAAGTCCTTTTATATGCTTCGATTTGTACAAAATTTGGCTTAGCGTTCTACATTGAGTCTAGAATGATGAGTGGTGAGTTTCGGGAAAATCGGTCGAGATTTCGATATAGCTCCCATGTATATGCTCATCCGATTTTATGTAAATGATACACCAACGTCCCTATATATCCTTCGATTTGCACGAAATTTGCCACAGCGTACTGAATTAAATCTAAAATTATGTGTGTTATATTTCGTGGATTTAGATATAGTTCCTATATATATTTTCGTCCGATTTTCGGTAAATAGTGCACCAAAGTCCCTTTATATCTTTCGATTTGCACGAAATTTGGCATAGCGTACTGATTTGAGTCTATAATGATGAGTGATGAGTGTTAGGAAAATCGGTTTAGATTCCGACATATCTCCCATATATATTTTCGTCCGATTTTATGTAAATGGTGCACCAAGGTTCCTATTTGTACAAAATTTGGCATAGCGTACTGAATTAAGTCTAGAGAGATGTGTGTTAATTTTCGTGAAAATCGGTTCAGATTTAGAAATAGCTCCCACATATAGATTATATTTTTTAAGAACGCGGCGTACCGAATAGCGTGTATCAATTTTGCTATAGATCGTTTTCCATAAATTTTCCCTATGTTACGCAGGCGGCTCTAAATCTGCTCGAATGAAATTAAAGTTAGGATAGGTTGGAGGGAACATAGACATGCAATTGTTAGGATACATATGTACAATATACCCAAAGTGGTGAAGGGTATCATATAGTCGGCCCAGTCCGACTTTACTACTTTCCTTACAGGTTTCTATATTAAGGGTGATTTTCCGAATTTTAGGTGTACTGTACAAATTATTGTATGTAGATCACACATTTAATTTCGCCCGGGTCCGTTTCAATGGTCCTCCGAAGATACTATGTCTGTTCTATCTACAGGATATTGTACATATTAGCAAATCTTGTATGTACCCAAAGTGGTGACCCCGTCCGACTTTTGATTTTAATTATCTTTTTCTCACAGAGATATCATTCGTCTATCTATGTAAATCTACAGTCGGGAAAAGATTAGTTATTGTTTTCGAACAAGAATTCCTCATGGATAGGAATCCATATGAACGATCTTTGGTAACAGTGTAAGGTACACATAATTCGTCCTTGCCAATGCTTACACAATATAATTTTTTCTAAATGTTTCGTACATTTAAAGTCCTGCTTCTACTTCTCCACACACATAGATAATTTTGTTAATTTTACCTTTTGTCATTTTTTGCATGAATTCAATCCAGCCAGCCAGACACCATTAGATATTTTAGGGAACATTTGTTCCGCTTCTTACAGCACAGTCAATGTCAAGTGCACGGAGTCTGCTTCTACTAAGAATAATTGCAAAGGCAACAACAGCAACAACAACAAAAACCCCCAACGATGAAAATCGAAACTTTTCCTGTTGTGTTTTTAGCAGACTCCTTTCCTGGCAATCTCCGTTAAGAAGGAGCAAATGGCAAAACTGCAACAGTCTAGTGGCTTTTCGATTTTGGTGTTTTTTACATTTTCCAGTCACATGACTTTCATTTCATTTTGTGTGTGTGTGTGTGGGTTTTTTCATTCATGTACCCCTCATTCCAATAATCTTTGGCAATGAAACTGTTCACGTTTTCACACCAGACTTTCTTTTTCTGCTGCCATGTTCATCGCCACATTTTAGAGATTCGCCCGAATAAAGGGGTTGGGGTACGAGAGCCAAGAACCAAGTCTTAGCAAATGATAGCAATAAACAAATCCCATTATACATGACGTATCAAAATACTATTTTCATACGTGAGCAGCCTTTTTGATGATACGATGACGATGACAGGAGGACAACGAAAAAGCCCCTCCGCAACAACAATATTAGTTGCACTTTTTTGCACAAGTTATAAAGTTTGTTGTGAACATATGTTTCCCATCGTTCGTGTCAGTCGTGTGTTGTTGCCTGTGTTTTTTTACGTTCTACGTCTTAGCAATATCCTTCCTGGATTTGTAAGGATAATGTGATGAAGAGCACAAAGATAGAAGGATATATTTTTTGGCAAAAATTTAAGTTGTGCATTGAAAAAGGTGTTGATTGCATAAAAATGTTTTAGACGAAAAAAAAACACCCAGGCGTGTTAATAAAATTTAAACTTACATATAAACACGTTTGTAATAAAGTGTTAATACACCAATTTTATTTATGTAATTTATATTATTCAGCAAGAATAATAATAAAATTTACGCTTATAATACATTACAGATTGAAATAGGTTAAGTGACGTTTTTCGATCTGCAGAAGTTGTTATACCTTACTTACATAGCTGGCTTGTGACAGAACGGTTGTTCCATAAGCCGAGCTTAAAAAAGATTTCCAAGCGCGTCAGACCTCTGGCATCTCATCCAATGAATGACCATGTTCCGACATGTTTTCTACTTGATCTTTCCATCGGATTCGTGACCTACCCCTGCAGCGTGAACAATCACATGGCTCGCTGCCTTTTGATCCGTCTGACTAGGTCAATGTCCGAGAATAGATGGTATAACTCATGGTTCATTCGACGACGATATTCACCGTCGACGCAATCGCCCAATAGATCTTTCGGAGAATTTTTCTCCCAAACACTCCAAGAACTGCCTCATCTGCTTGCGCAAGTACCCATGCACGGGTAATATAAGCGTCTTGTAGAGTGAATTTGGTCTGGCGAGAGGTGGTCTTGTTTCTGAATTGCTTACTTAGACCATCGTAGCAACTATGACCAACACTATTCTCCTCCGAATTTCAAAACTGATGTCATTATTTTATTTATGGCGGAACCAAAATATAAAAACTTTGACTCCGAGTCTACTGGACGCCTTGCGCGTTGATACCATCAGCTTGGTGTTCTCGCCATTTACTGCCAGTCCACAATTCGTTCAGTGGCTATTACCGTTCCAAATGTTCAACTCATTATGTCGATGTCGTCGGCGTAGGCAAGTAACATGTACAAGTAAGCAAGTAACGTGTACAGAATGTAATTTCTGTTCACCTTTGCCTCTCGTATGACCTTTTCCAATAGGATGTTAAACAGGTCAAACGACAAAATTTCACTTTGTCGCGTTCGGTATTGAAGGACTCGAAGAAGTCCTTTACGATCTTAACTGTTGACCTTGTGCCACTTAAAGTTATCCTACATAGGCGTATTAATTTTGCAGGAATGCCGAACGCAGACATGACTTTAAATACCTCTGAACGGATAGCGCGTCGAATTCGGTTTTATAGTCAAAGAATGGGTGGAAGGTGTCGATGTGATTTTCGTGGGTATTTTCCAGGATCTGGCGCAGAGTATTTTCCATGGTGGATTTGCCAGGTCCGAAGCCGCATTGGTATGGTCCAATAATGTCATTGAGCATTGGCTTCAGTCGTTCACACAGCACGCTGGATAGCACTTTATATGCGATGGGAAAGTGACTTATTCCTCTATAGTTGGCACATATTTCCTTGACTCCTTTTTTGCACGGGACACAGGATGCTGAGGTTCCAATCATTAGACATGCATTCCTCTAGCCAAATTGTACAAATGAGCTCTTCACCGCCACTATTTGATCCCAGAAGCTTTTCAAAATGCTCCTTCCAGATATTCAGCACTCTCTCGGTATCTGTCAACAAGTTTTCAACATCATCTCCACAGGAGGATGTGCCTGCAACAAAGCCTTCGTTTTGGTGTTTTACTAGTTGGTAAAATTTCCGGACTTCGTTATGACTCCTACACATCTCGATTTTCTCACGCTCACTTTTTTCTGTTCTTTCTTCGTTTTACGTGTTGCTACTGTCTGCCGGGTTGCCCTATACGCTGCGTTTTTCGCCTCTGTAGGATTACGACACTTCTAATCGTACCACGGGTTTCTTGATGGTGGTTTTTGGTACCCAAGTGTTGCTTTTGCTGCAGTTTGTAGGGAGTGCGCAATTCTTTGTCATTGTGCTTCCATATAATTATTGGGGGCAAGGAGTGATTTCGTCAAGCATGTGGGTACGTTGAGTGGAGTAGGCTTCTGCTACCAGTTGTGTTTGCAGCTTTTCGACGTCGAGTTTTCGTGTTACATTAGATGACACCTTTGGTGGTATATTAAGACGGAGGCGAACCTTGGCTGCCACAAAGTAATGCCGCGAAGTCAATAAACCTTATGCCGTTGTCGGATGTTTCTTCATTGAGGCTGAATTTTCCGACGGTCGCGTCAAAAGTATTTTCCCTTCCGATTTTGGCATTAAAATATCGTACCAGAATTTTTTGATGTCATGGCCAGGGCAGCGGTCATATGATGTTTTTAGGCGCTCGTAAAATATGAATTTGGTCTGTTTATCTTTATCTTCGATCGGAGCATGGACGCAAATGAGATTGATGTAGATGAACTTCGCTTTTATACCGATTATAGCAATCTGGAGACTATTTCTTTTATTATCCTATTAACCATAAATCCGCAGCCAAATTCATGTCACAGCTATAATCGTCTGATTTTTCTTACGCCCGTCCCTTTCCATCGTATTTCCTGTAAGGCAATAACATCGGCTTTGTACTTCTTGAGTATACCCGCCAAGGCGAAAACTGCGCCTGTTCTTCTCATTTGAAGTGTTTTATTTTTCGTTGTTTTTATACCCTACACAACTGTGTTGTCAGGGTATTATAGCTTTGTGCAGCCCCAAACGTTTGTAACGCCGCGAAATATTGGTCCTAGACCCACCTTTAAGTATACCGATCGTCATATCTCGACTAGCTGAGTCAATCTAGACATGTGTGTCCGTCCGTCCGTCTGTCCATTATAATTTGTAAACACGATACAGGCCACAGTTATGGACCAATCTTCACGAAATTTTGCATGTAGGATGGGTTCTGGACAATGAAGACCCCTATTGTTTTTGGAAAAGATCGGTTAATATTTAGGGGATGAAATGGACCAAAAACTTTATTTTTGTCGGTTTTTCTGGTCGCTCCACAGGTCGCAATTATGGACCAAACACGGCGAATTTTTGCAAGGAGAATGGGATTGGGCCTAAGAATAAGCATGTCTGTTTTGATAAAGATCGGTCAATATTTAGCGGGTCAAATGGGCCCTGACTTTTGTGTGAAAAATTACAAAATTTGTATTGTATGGCTATATATTTACTCCTGAAGGATATAGATCCGAAAAGTTGATAGTGTATCGAAGAGGAGTGGTTGACCTTTAAATTGATACCAATTATTTTGTCGTATGTACTCGGATGTGGGAGTTACACATAAATATTTACAGGTGCTTACGTATTCAGATATTATTTAGTAACCTATTACCACACTAAAGGGCGGAAATATAGCGCTGATCGTTTTGTAATTTTCCATGAGATTCCCGTTATGGTCAACGACAACGCCTATAATTTTCGGTGATGATCAGATAATAATTTTGGGATGAAGTGGACCGAAAATTTATTTTTTGGTGTTTGTGTTTCCGAATCGATCTTTAGGCCACAATTGAAAGCCCAACATCACAACATAACCCACGGTAAAGAGAATCTGGACATGTACAACCCTCGTCTACTGAATATTAGAAATATTTGTTAACATCTACTCGGTCAAGAAGGTGCAAATATCGCGAAATATTGTCCAAGCTCAGAATATACAAACACAGAAAGTTCGATTGTCGTGGAAGTTGTGTAGGGTATCATATGGTCGGTCCCGTCCGACTATACTGCTCCGCTCACTGGTTCATATTATTGATTTTGTATAGTTCTCACGGGTGAACACGCGGCACACATGTGGTCACTACTTCAACGGATGATAAAAGTAGCTACCCCAGGTGACACCGCGGGGAGGTCAGTGTCCACAATTGAGATGATAAGCCTGGGCTTTGCCATTTTAAAGCCAATCAGAGCCGTTGCTTCTTCCGGGTTCTTATTATGCTCACCAAAGATGGTTGATGTACACCAGAAATTGTCATGAACTCAATTCTGTTGCATAGTGTAATTTATCTTTCATTGAAGGGGAAATTTTCTGATATATCTCAATGATTTTAGTGATAAAAATTGTATTTCTTATGTATTACATATTGATGAATACGCAAACACTTCAATCTGACCTAATGACTGAATTAACAGACAGAATATTGATAAATGGCCGATAAGCAACAATGCAATTATTATGCAATTATATGAAACGCATTTTAATATAATTAATAACTTTTCTTAAGAATACTATTGTATGTTTTATGCCGAAGCCAAACTAAAGAAATTATTACTTACGCTTTATCTATAACTAGGCGCTGTATGTTATCATTTTAATGTAAATAATTAAATATTTGATAAATCCATGTCGATTCTTATAATAACAGCAATGATTTGACGAATGTATTGGCAGATAAAGATTAGAATTTTTTCTATAAAAAGAAAATCCCCATGTGCCACCATTATCAGTTGCAATTGAAACTAACAAAGGAAAGTGTGTACAAATTTGAAAATGAGTAACGCCAAAATAAAAATCAAATGTGAGTTATTTTTCATAGATAACTGTAAAAACTTTATTAAAAATTACTATTTTTATTTTACAGTTATTGTCGCTCTTTTCCTAATGCTGCAATTATTTGATGACATTACATGCAGCAGAATATGTCCTTCTAAAGATTGTAATACCGACACAACATCGACAACCCAACCACCCATTCTGCCTCAGCCACCCATATGTAATAATCCAACTCCTTCGATATTCGTCGAACTTCTTTCTGATTCATGTCACGATTGTACAAATCCAAACTGTTCGTCATCGCCAACTGGTGCAACATTCCCCTACCCCAATCATTGTCAATTATTTTGGAGATGTGAATATGGTGGAGCCACTATCTGCTATTGTCCCAACGGTACTTGGTATGATCGTGAACGTCGAGTATGTGATTTATGCCCAAATGTTACCAATTGTCCGGCAAATGTTAATTGAAATTGATAAAAAAGAAACACATTTATAACTAATTATTGTGTAAAACTGATTGGAAAATGGCGCGATTTTTTAGAAGCATTTAAAAAAACAGTTGTCATATAATCCAATATAAATATAACAACATAATAAAAACCCAAAATAATGAAATGGGTGAGTACCTTTATTAGGGAGGCACAGGGACGTACGCAGGGGGGCGGCCCCCCCGAAATGAATTTTTTCACAGTAAATTTATGTATGCAACAGCGAATTTTTTTATTTTGTACTACCGGGCCCCCCCGAAATGAAATCTTGTGTACGTTGCTGGGGAGGCAACCCAACATATTGGACCTATATTGATAATTTTTTGCAGGAAGATTTGTTACCCAATTACCCCAACAAATTGTCCAAAATACTCAACATCATAATATTTTGGTGGTACCGTTCTATTGGGACTGCCCAAAACAGTGGGCCAATTTTGATAATTTTTCGTAGAGATCTTTCGAATGAAATATTACTTCAAAATATCAAATTACAAAAATTTCGGTTGAAGAACATGCCCAAACTCCAAGAAATACCGAAATGTTGGGAGTACCTTTATACGCGAAAAAGTGGACCGATATTGATTGATTTTAGTGTAGAGGCTTGGTACCCAATAAGAACACAAAGTGTCAAGTTACAGTGAATTCGGTTGAAAACGCCGACATTTTGGAGGTTCCTTCTTATGGGAGCCACTTGAAAATTGGACTGATATTGAAAAATTTAACGCCCCAAATAACAGCAAATTCGTCGAAAAATACCGAAAAATTGCGGACTATGGCTAAACGTGGACCGATATATCCCATTATCGAACCTTACCTGCCTGTAGAAAACATCTGTATGCTAATTTTTGGCGATCTATCTCAATTCATTTAGAGGCTGCAGTGGTTACAACTAACGGACAGCCAATCTTTGGTTCTTTAGTGCAAAATTTACATTAAATCGGACTAAAATATATATTGGAGCTATATCTAAATCTGAGCCGATTTTCACGAAACTTAGCACACATCATTCTGGACCCAATTCAGTACCCTATGCCAAATTTCGTGCAAATCGAAAGATATATAGGGACTTTGGTGCACCATTTACCTTAAATCGGACGAAACTATATATGGGAGCTATATCTAAATCTGAAACGATTTTCTCGTAACTTGGCACACATCATTCTGGACCTAATTCAGTACTCTGTGCCAAATTTCGTGCAAATCGAAAGATATAGAGGGACTTTGATATCACATATACCTTAAATCGCACGAAGATATATATGGGAGCTGTATCTAAATCTGAACCGATTTTTCCCAATTTCAATAGGGTTCGTCCTTGGGCTAAATAAGTGTCCTATGCCAAATTTCATCCAAATCGGATCATAAATGCGACCTGTATTCTGTATACAATTTAACATCTACAGACGGACATGCATAAATCGACAGCCATCTACCGAAAAAATTATGGATTTTTTCCCCAACCTAATGTAAACGATGGATCCCATCTTCGGAATTGATATAGAATTGCTGAAAATATTACTAAATATTACGCTTAATATTGGCTTTACAAAAATAGAAAATATTGACCCTTTTTACTAGAAAGAATGCGTCAATAATACCCACCTTCCATCAATATACAGGCTTGATAAAAATATTAGGTTAAAATCGGAAAATCCGTTCGCATGATATTATAAAAATATTTTTCAGAAAAATTGTGACAAATTTGTGTGGGGGGTACCATTACGAGGGTACCGATATTCCTATCTTCGAACTAGAACTATGTTTGGGAGAAATAACACGATGTGCAAAGTTTGGAACAAGTCGGTTACTACCTTCGAGAGTTGTCGTGCGCACCAGCCGGTCAGGCAGACATCATTTAAAAATCGACTCCAAATTTTCTGAAACGGAGTTAGTCCAAAGAAACATGGGGTCTAAAATCAATATTTCGATGAGGCACATTTTCACTGTATCAAAGTGCATATAGACGTAAGGCTGAGGGTATAAAAAAGGATCGGTCTCATTTTCGGAATATTGAAGTTTTTTTCACATTTTCCAACCGAAGTGCTTGTAATTTGTCATTCCGGGTCCTTGTTGCATGAATAATAAATTTGCAGATAATATTGGCATATCCCCATAATAAAGATCTCGCCGCATTTTCGATATTTTATGGTTTTTGTGCATTTTCACACCGAAATGGGTTTAATTTGGTATTCCGCATTCCTGGTGAATAAAAAACTTCCTCCATGGAATCACGTTCTGTGTCGATTTATGCATGTCCTTTCACTAGTCTGTCTTTTTATGTATATAGGTTGATGTTCTGACATATTTTGCAAATGATTTTAGGACTATATTCCATGTGACTATTCTTTGGCATTTTGACGCGTAAAACCCCTAATATAGGACTGTGATCTCTCTTATAAGCATTTTCCAACCGAAAAAAAATTTTTCACAGAAAATATAGGTAATTTTTTGACAATTGGTGGAAAACTGGTGAAATTTGGTGAAAAACGTATTTTCGTTTGGTGACAAACTTATTGCAGCCATTTTAAAAATCATTGACCGATTTTGTGTATTTAGAGCACCTCTTTAAGGCGGTATACAAATTTCGAACCGGAGGATTATTTCTACAATACATTGTAAACCATTAAAAAGCAGCGGTTTTATATAAATGATTTCCTTTGCTCAATTAATATCAACGTCATTTTAATGATTATCATCGTTAAAATGTTTCCGTAAAATATATTATATTTCTAAAATAAGAAAACCATGTAATCATTATTATTATTCTACCTTCCATTTACATTCATTTTAATCAAATTAATTTCACTTTTTTGTAAACAATTTCACCAGAAAAAAGTCGAAACATTTTACAAAGCATTTTCAAAGAAACCAATATTAAAAAGTCAAAGGTTATCTTTTTTACGTTGAATTACCAAAAAACCAACAATTTCATGAAGACACACACACACAGACTCAGACACATACTTACAAAGTCAACAAATGAATCTCTGCTCATGCATTGAAATAGAGTCGGATGATGAGTAAGCTTTCCTTTTCACATCAAAGTTACTTAAGCTAAATTCTGTGCTACCCCTGAAGCCAAAAAGAAACGTCCACAAATACACACACATCCACTAATACACACACTCTTGCATACAAAAGAATCACCAACTGAGTCTGAAAATTGCTTTGAGTGCGAATCCTTGATTAAGGGAGGGTGTAACGTAACGCAAAGTGTAGGTAAGGTGGAAAAGTTAAAACCTAATTTAGCTAATGACAGATGAACAACATCAATGACTGAAGAGAATGCCCGAATGAATGGACGGACAGACGCCTGAACGAACGATACAAAAGAAAACATTCTGTTTCCATCAATGGCAGCAGGTATAAATGAATGAGTTCCTAAATTGAATGAATATAAAAGTTCACCATTCTATTTTGTTGTTTTGTTGTACAAAAGGAAGGCAAAAAAATGCCGAACAAAGCACTCAACAATGTGCAAAATATCAAAAGAAAGCAAATGAAATTAAACCGGACC